>NC_056623.2:196762103-196764603 GCF_002870075.4 Lactuca sativa
GAAATAGTATCCATGTTTATTGTTTTTATGTGTTACAAGACGCAGAACCTCCTTTGTTTTGGTACGCGGGGCGTGGGACCCACGTGACCGATCAGCTCCGTTCCAAAAATACGAAAAGCATCAACCGTGAACCGGAGGGCACCCGAGCATAGAAATAGCAAGAAAGAAAGGAAAAAAAGCAAAAAAACCGCACGTAAAATCTAAAAAAACGCAAACGGACAACGAAAAAGGGGGGTGCAACACGAGGACTTCCCAGGGGGTCACCCATCCTAGTACTACTCTCGCCCAAGCACGCTTAGCTGCGGAGTTCTGATGGGATCCGGTGCATTAGTGCTGGTATGATCGCACCCGAAATAGTATCCATGTTTATTGTTTTTATGTGTTACAAGACGCAGAACCTCCTTTGTTTTGGTACGCGGGGCGTGGGACCCACGTGACCGATCGGCTCCGTTCCAAAAATACGAAAAGCATCAACCGTGAACCGGAGGGCACCCGAGCATAGAAATAGCAAGAAAGAAAGGAAAAAAAGCAAAAAAACCGCACGTAAAATCTAAAAAAACGCAAACGGACAACGAAAAAGGGGGGTGCAACACGAGGACTTCCCAGGGGGTCACCCATCCTAATACTACTCTCGCCCAAGCACGCTTAACTGCGGAGTTCTGATGGGATCCGGTGCATTAGTGCTGGTATGATCGCACCCGAAATAGTATCCATGTTTATTGTTTTTATGTGTTACAAGACGCAGAACCTCCTTTGTTTTGGTACGCGGGGCGTGGGACCCACGTGACCGATCGGCTCCGTTCCAAAAATACGAAAAGCATCAACCGTGAACCGGAGGGCACCCGAGCATAGAAATAGCAAGAAAGAAAGGAAAAAAAGCAAAAAAACCGCACGTAAAATCTAAAAAAACGCAAACGGACAACGAAAAAGGGGGGTGCAACACGAGGACTTCCCAGGGGGTCACCCATCCTAGTACTACTCTCGCCCAAGCACGCTTAGCTGCGGAGTTCTGATGGGATCCGGTGCATTAGTGCTGGTATGATCGCACCCGAAATAGTATCCATGTTTATTGTTTTTATGTGTTACAAGACGCAGAACCTCCTTTGTTTTGGTACGCGGGGCGTGGGACCCACGTGACCGATCGGCTCCGTTCCAAAAATACGAAAAGCATCAACCGTGAACCGGAGGGCACCCGAGCATAGAAATAGCAAGAAAGAAAGGAAAAAAAGCAAAAAAACCGCACGTAAAATCTAAAAAAACGCAAACGGACAACGAAAAAGGGGGGTGCAACACGAGGACTTCCCAGGGGGTCACCCATCCTAGTACTACTCTCGCCCAAGCACGCTTAACTGCGGAGTTCTGATGGGATCCGGTGCATTAGTGCTGGTATGATCGCACCCGAAATAGTATCCATGTTTATTGTTTTTATGTGTTACAAGACGCAGAACCTCCTTTGTTTTGGTACGCGGGGCGTGGGACCCACGTGACCGATCGGCTCCGTTCCAAAAATACGAAAAGCATCAACCGTGAACCGGAGGGCACCCGAGCATAGAAATAGCAAGAAAGAAAGGAAAAAAAGCAAAAAAACCGCACGTAAAATCTAAAAAAACGCAAACGGACAACGAAAAAGGGGGGTGCAACACGAGGACTTCCCAGGGGGTCACCCATCCTAGTACTACTCTCGCCCAAGCACGCTTAACTGCGGAGTTCTGATGGGATCCGGTGCATTAGTGCTGGTATGATCGCACCCGAAATAGTATCCATGTTTATTGTTTTTATGTGTTACAAGACGCAGAACCTCCTTTGTTTTGGTACGCGGGGCGTGGGACCCACGTGACCGATCGGCTCCGTTCCAAAAATACGAAAAGCATCAACCATGAACCGGAGGGCACCCGAGCATAGAAATAGCAAGAAAGAAAGGAAAAAAAGCAAAAAAACCGCACGTAAAATCTAAAAAAACGCAAACGGACAACGAAAAAGGGGGGTGCAACACGAGGACTTCCCAGGGGGTCACCCATCCTAGTACTACTCTCGCCCAAGCACGCTTAGCTGCGGAGTTCTGATGGGATCCGGTGCATTAGTGCTGGTATGATCGCACCCGAAATAGTATCCATGTTTATTGTTTTTATGTGTTACAAGACGCAGAACCTCCTTTGTTTTGGTACGCGGGGCGTGGGACCCACGTGACCGATCGGCTCCGTTCCAAAAATACGAAAAGCATCAACCGTGAACCGGAGGGCACCCGAGCATAGAAATAGCAAGAAAGAAAGGAAAAAAAGCAAAAAAACCGCACGTAAAATCTAAAAAAACGCAAACGGACAACGAAAAAGGGGGGTGCAACACGAGGACTTCCCAGGGGGTCACCCATCCTAGTACTACTCTCGCCCAAGCACGCTTAACTGCGGAGTTCTGATGGGATCCGGTGCATTAGTGCTGGTATGATCGCACCCGAAATAGTATCCATGTTTATTGTTTTTATGTGTTACAAGACGCAGAACCT
>NC_056623.2:196769603-196782103 GCF_002870075.4 Lactuca sativa
CGAGCATAGAAATAGCAAGAAAGAAAGGAAAAAAAGCAAAAAAAAACCGCACGTAAAATCTAAAAAAACGCAAACGGACAACGAAAAAGGGGGGTGCAACACGAGGACTTCCCAGGGGGTCACCCATCCTAGTACTACTCTCGCCCAAGCACGCTTAACTGCGGAGTTCTGATGGGATCCGGTGCATTAGTGCTGGTATGATCGCACCCGAAATAGTATCCATGTTTATTGTTTTTATGTGTTACAAGACGCAGAACCTCCTTTGTTTTGGTACGCGGGGCGTGGGACCCACGTGACCGATCGGCTCCGTTCCAAAAATACGAAAAGCATCAACCATGAACCGGAGGGCACCCGAGCATAGAAATAGCAAGAAAGAAAGGAAAAAAAAGCAAAAAAACCGCACGTAAAATCTAAAAAAACGCAAACGGACAACGAAAAAGGGGGGTGCAACACGAGGACTTCCCAAGGGGTCACCCATCCTAGTACTACTCTCGCCCAAGCACGCTTAACTGCGGAGTTCTGATGGGATCCGGTGCATTAGTGCTGGTATGATCGCACCCGAAATAGTATCCATGTTTATTGTTTTTATGTGTTACAAGACGCAGAACCTCCTTTGTTTTGGTACGCGGGGCGTGGAACCCACGTGACCGATCGGCTCCGTTCCAAAAATACGAAAAGCATCAACCATGAACCGGAGGGCACCCGAGCATAGAAATAGCAAGAAAGAAAGGAAAAAAAAGCAAAAAAACCGCACGTAAAATCTAAAAAAACGCAAACGGACAACGAAAAAGGGGGGTGTAACACGAGGACTTCCCAAGGGGTCACCCATCCTAGTACTACTCTCGCCCAAGCACGCTTAACTGCGGAGTTCTGATGGGATCCGGTGCATTAGTGCTGGTATGATCGCACCCGAAATAGTATCCATGTTTATTGTTTTTATGTGTTACAAGACGCAGAACCTCCTTTGTTTTGGTACGCGGGGCGTGGGACCCACGTGACCGATCGGCTCCGTTCCAAAAATACGAAAAGCATCAACCGTGAACCGGAGGGCACCCGAGCATAGAAATAGCAAGAAAGAAAGGAAAAAAAGCAAAAAAACCGCACGTAAAATCTAAAAAAACGCAAACGGACAACGAAAAAGGGGGGTGCAACACGAGGACTTCCCAGGGGGTCACCCATCCTAGTACTACTCTCGCCCAAGCACGCTTAACTGCGGAGTTCTAATGGGATCCGGTGCATTAGTGCTGGTATGATCGCACCCGAAATAGTATCCATGTTTATTGTTTTTATGTGTTACAAGACGCAGAACCTCCTTTGTTTTGGTACGCGGGGCGTGGGACCCACGTGACCGATCGGCTCCGTTCCAAAAATACGAAAAGCATCAACCATGAACCGGAGGGCACCCGAGCATAGAAATAGCAAGAAAGAAAGGAAAAAAAGCAAAAAAAACCGCACGTAAAATCTAAAAAAACGCAAACGGACAACGAAAAAGGGGGGTGCAACACGAGGACTTCCCAGGGGGTCACCCATCCTAGTACTACTCTCGCCCAAGCACGCTTAACTGCGGAGTTCTGATGGGATCCGGTGCATTAGTGCTGGTATGATCGCACCCGAAATAGTATCCATGTTTATTGTTTGTATGTGTTACAAGACGCAGAACCTCCTTTGTTTTGGTACGCGGGGCGTGGGACCCACGTGACCGATCGGCTCCGTTCCAAAAATACGAAAAGCATCAACCATGAACCGGAGGGCACCCGAGCATAGAAATAGCAAGAAAGAAAGGAAAAAAAGCAAAAAAAACCGCACGTAAAATCTAAAAAAACGCAAACGGACAACGAAAAAGGGGGGTGCAACACGAGGACTTCCCAGGGGGTCACCCATCCTAGTACTACTCTCGCCCAAGCACGCTTAACTGCGGAATTCTGATGGGATCCGGTGCATTAGTGCTGGTATGATCGCACCCGAAATAGTATCCATGTTTATTGTTTTTATGTGTTACAAGACGCAGAACCTCCTTTGTTTTGGTACGCGGGGCGTGGGACCCACGTGACCGATCGGCTCCGTTCCAAAAATACGAAAAGCATCAACCATGAACCGGAGGGCACCCGAGCATAGAAATAGCAAGAAAGAAAGGAAAAAAAGCAAAAAAAACCGCACGTAAAATCTAAAAAAACGCAAACGGACAACGAAAAAGGGGGGTGCAACACGAGGACTTCCCAGGGGGTCACCCATCCTAGTACTACTCTCGCCCAAGCACGCTTAACTGCGGAGTTCTGATGGGATCCGGTGCATTAGTGCTGGTATGATCGCACCCGAAATAGTATCCATGTTTATTGTTTTTATGTGTTACAAGACGCAGAACCTCCTTTGTTTTGGTACGCGGGGCGTGGGACCCACGTGACCGATCGGCTCCGTTCCAAAAATACGAAAAGCATCAACCATGAACCGGAGGGCACCCGAGCATAGAAATAGCAAGAAAGAAAGGAAAAAAAGCAAAAAAAACCGCACGTAAAATCTAAAAAAACGCAAACGGACAACGAAAAAGGGGGGTGCAACACGAGGACTTCCCAGGGGGTCACCCATCCTAGTACTACTCTCGCCCAAGCACGCTTAACTGCGGAGTTCTGATGGGATCCGGTGCATTAGTGCTGGTATGATCGCACCCGAAATACTATCCATGTTTATTGTTTTTATGTGTTACAAGACGCAGAACCTCCTTTGTTTTGGTACGCGGGGCGTGGGACCCACGTGACCGATCGGCTCCGTTCCAAAAATACGAAAAGCATCAACCATGAACCGGAGGCACCCGAGCATAGAAATAGCAAGAAAGAAAGGAAAAAAAGCAAAAAAAACCGCACGTAAAATCTAAAAAAACGCAAACGGACAACGAAAAAGGGGGGTGCAACACGAGGACTTCCCAGGGGGTCACCCATCCTAGTACTACTCTCGCCCAAGCACGCTTAACTGCGGAGTTCTGATGGGATCCGGTGCATTAGTGCTGGTATGATCGCACCCGAAATAGTATCCATGTTTATTGTTTTTATGTGTTACAAGACGCAGAACCTCCTTTGTTTTGGTACGCGGGGCGTGGGACCCACGTGACCGATCGGCTCCGTTCCAAAAATACGAAAAGCATCAACCATGAACCGGAGGGCACCCGAGCATAGAAATAGCAAGAAAGAAAGTAAAAAAAAAGCAAAAAAACCGCACGTAAAATCTAAAAAAACGCAAACGGACAACGAAAAAGGGGGGTGCAACACGAGGACTTCCCAGGGGGTCACCCATCCTAGTACTACTCTTGCCCAAGCACGCTTAACTGCGGAGTTCTGATGGGATCCGGTGCATTAGTGCTGGTATGATCGCACCCGAAATAGTATCCATGTTTATTGTTTTTATGTGTTACAAGACGCAGAACCTCCTTTGTTTTGGTACGCGGGGCGTGGGACCCACGTGACCGATCGGCTCCGTTCCAAAAATACGAAAAGCATCAACCATGAACCGGAGGGCACCCGAGCATAGAAATAGCAAGAAAGAAAGGAAAAAAAGCAAAAAAAACCGCACGTAAAATCTAAAAAAACGCAAACGGACAACGAAAAAGGGGGGTGCAACACGAGGACTTCCCAGGGGGTCACCCATCCTAGTACTACTCTCGCCCAAGCACGCTTAACTGCGGAGTTCTAATGGGATCCGGTGCATTAGTGCTGGTATGATCGCACCCGAAATAGTATCCATGTTTATTGTTTTTATGTGTTACAAGACGCAGAACCTCCTTTGTTTTGGTACGCGGGGCGTGGGACCCACGTGACCGATCGGCTCCGTTCCAAAAATACGAAAAGTATCAACCATGAACCGGAGGGCACCCGAGCATAGAAATAGCAAGAAAGAAAGTAAAAAAAAAGCAAAAAAACCGCACGTAAAATCTAAAAAAACGCAAACGGACAACGAAAAAGGGGGGTGCAACACGAAGATTTCCCAGGGGGTCACCCATCCTAGTACTACTCTCGCCCAAGCACGCTTGTCTGCGGAGTTCTGATGGGATCCGGTGCATTAGTGCTGGTATGATCGCACCCGAAATAGTATCCATGTTTATTATTTTTATGTGTTACAAGACGCAGAACCTCCTTTGTTTTGGTACGCGGGGCGTGGGACCCACGTGACCGATCGGCTCCGTTCCAAAAATACGAAAAGCATCAACCATGAACCGGAGGGCACCCGAGCATAGAAATAGCAAGAAAGAAAGGAAAAAAAGCAAAAAAAACCGCACGTAAAATCTAAAAAAACGCAAACGGACAACGAAAAAGGGGGGTGCAACACGAGGACTTCCCAGGGGGTCACCCATCCTAGTACTACTCTCGCCCAAGCACGCTTAACTGCGGAGTTCTGATGGGATCCGGTGCATTAGTGCTGGTATGATCGCACCCGAAATACTATCCATGTTTATTGTTTTTATGTGTTACAAGACGCAGAACCTCCTTTGTTTTGGTACGCGGGGCGTGGGACCCACGTGACCGATCGGCTCCGTTCCAAAAATACGAAAAGCATCAACCATGAACCGGAGGGCACCCGAGCATAGAAATAGCAAGAAAGAAAGGAAAAAAAGCAAAAAAAACCGCACGTAAAATCTAAAAAAACGCAAACGGACAACGAAAAAGGGGGGTGCAACACGAGGACTTCCCAGGGGGTCACCCATCCTAGTACTACTCTCGACCAAGCACGCTTAACTGCGGAGTTCTGATGGGATCCGGTGCATTAGTGCTGGTATGATCGCACCCGAAATACTATCCATGTTTATTGTTTTTATGTGTTACAAGACGCAGAACCTCCTTTGTTTTGGTACGCGGGGCGTGGGACCCACGTGACCGATCGGCTCCGTTCCAAAAATACGAAAAGCATCAACCATGAACCGGAGGGCACCCGAGCATAGAAATAGCAAGAAAGAAAGGAAAAAAAGCAAAAAAAACCGCACGTAAAATCTAAAAAAACGCAAACGGACAACGAAAAAGGGGGGTGTAACACGAGGACTTCCCAAGGGGTCACCCATCCTAGTACTACTCTCGCCCAAGCACGCTTAACTGCGGAGTTCTGATGGGATCCGGTGCATTAGTGCTGGTATGATCGCACCCGAAATAGTATCCATGTTTATTGTTTTTATGTGTTACAAGACGCAGAACCTCCTTTGTTTTGGTACGCGGGGCGTGGGACCCACGTGACCGATCGGCTCCGTTCCAAAAATACGAAAAGCATCAACCGTGAACCGGAGGGCACCCGAGCATAGAAATAGCAAGAAAGAAAGGAAAAAAAGCAAAAAAACCGCACGTAAAATCTAAAAAAACGCAAACGGACAACGAAAAAGGGGGGTGCAACACGAGGACTTCCCAGGGGGTCACCCATCCTAGTACTACTCTCGCCCAAGCACGCTTAACTGCGGAGTTCTAATGGGATCCGGTGCATTAGTGCTGGTATGATCGCACCCGAAATAGTATCCATGTTTATTGTTTTTATGTGTTACAAGACGCAGAACCTCCTTTGTTTTGGTACGCGGGGCGTGGGACCCACGTGACCGATCGGCTCCGTTCCAAAAATACGAAAAGCATCAACCATGAACCGGAGGGCACCCGAGCATAGAAATAGCAAGAAAGAAAGGAAAAAAAGCAAAAAAAACCGCACGTAAAATCTAAAAAAACGCAAACGGACAACGAAAAAGGGGGGTGCAACACGAGGACTTCCCAGGGGGTCACCCATCCTAGTACTACTCTCGCCCAAGCACGCTTAACTGCGGAGTTCTGATGGGATCCGGTGCATTAGTGCTGGTATGATCGCACCCGAAATAGTATCCATGTTTATTGTTTTTATGTGTTACAAGACGCAGAACCTCCTTTGTTTTGGTACGCGGGGCGTGGGACCCACGTGACCGATCGGCTCCGTTCCAAAAATACGAAAAGCATCAACCATGAACCGGAGGGCACCCGAGCATAGAAATAGCAAGAAAGAAAGGAAAAAAAGCAAAAAAAACCGCACGTAAAATCTAAAAAAACGCAAACGGACAACGAAAAAGGGGGGTGCAACACGAGGACTTCCCAGGGGGTCACCCATCCTAGTACTACTCTCGCCCAAGCACGCTTAACTGCGGAGTTCTGATGGGATCCGGTGCATTAGTGCTGGTATGATCGCACCCGAAATAGTATCCATGTTTATTGTTTGTATGTGTTACAAGACGCAGAACCTCCTTTGTTTTGGTACGCGGGGCGTGGGACCCACGTGACCGATCGGCTCCGTTCCAAAAATACGAAAAGCATCAACCATGAACCGGAGGGCACCCGAGCATAGAAATAGCAAGAAAGAAAGGAAAAAAAGCAAAAAAAACCGCACGTAAAATCTAAAAAAACGCAAACGGACAACGAAAAAGGGGGGTGCAACACGAGGACTTCCCAGGGGGTCACCCATCCTAGTACTACTCTCGCCCAAGCACGCTTAACTGCGGAGTTCTGATGGGATCCGGTGCATTAGTGCTGGTATGATCGCACCCGAAATAGTATCCATGTTTATTGTTTTTATGTGTTACAAGACGCAGAACCTCCTTTGTTTTGGTACGCGGGGCGTGGGACCCACGTGACCGATCGGCTCCGTTCCAAAAATACGAAAAGCATCAACCATGAACCGGAGGGCACCCGAGCATAGAAATAGCAAGAAAGAAAGGAAAAAAAGCAAAAAAAACCGCACGTAAAATCTAAAAAAACGCAAACGGACAACGAAAAAGGGGGGTGCAACACGAGGACTTCCCAGGGGGTCACCCATCCTAGTACTACTCTCGACCAAGCACGCTTAACTGCGGAGTTCTGATGGGATCCGGTGCATTAGTGCTGGTATGATCGCACCCGAAATACTATCCATGTTTATTGTTTTTATGTGTTACAAGACGCAGAACCTCCTTTGTTTTGGTACGCGGGGCGTGGGACCCACGTGACCGATCGGCTCCGTTCCAAAAATACGAAAAGCATCAACCATGAACCGGAGGGCACCCGAGCATAGAAATAGCAAGAAAGAAAGGAAAAAAAGCAAAAAAAACCGCACGTAAAATCTAAAAAAACGCAAACGGACAACGAAAAAGGGGGGTGTAACACGAGGACTTCCCAAGGGGTCACCCATCCTAGTACTACTCTCGCCCAAGCACGCTTAACTGCGGAGTTCTGATGGGATCCGGTGCATTAGTGCTGGTATGATCGCACCCGAAATAGTATCCATGTTTATTGTTTTTATGTGTTACAAGACGCAGAACCTCCTTTGTTTTGGTACGCGGGGCGTGGGACCCACGTGACCGATCGGCTCCGTTCCAAAAATACGAAAAGCATCAACCGTGAACCGGAGGGCACCCGAGCATAGAAATAGCAAGAAAGAAAGGAAAAAAAGCAAAAAAACCGCACGTAAAATCTAAAAAAACGCAAACGGACAACGAAAAAGGGGGGTGCAACACGAGGACTTCCCAGGGGGTCACCCATCCTAGTACTACTCTCGCCCAAGCACGCTTAACTGCGGAGTTCTAATGGGATCCGGTGCATTAGTGCTGGTATGATCGCACCCGAAATAGTATCCATGTTTATTGTTTTTATGTGTTACAAGACGCAGAACCTCCTTTGTTTTGGTACGCGGGGCGTGGGACCCACGTGACCGATCGGCTCCGTTCCAAAAATACGAAAAGCATCAACCATGAACCGGAGGGCACCCGAGCATAGAAATAGCAAGAAAGAAAGGAAAAAAAGCAAAAAAAACCGCACGTAAAATCTAAAAAAACGCAAACGGACAACGAAAAAGGGGGGTGCAACACGAGGACTTCCCAGGGGGTCACCCATCCTAGTACTACTCTCGCCCAAGCACGCTTAACTGCGGAGTTCTGATGGGATCCGGTGCATTAGTGCTGGTATGATCGCACCCGAAATAGTATCCATGTTTATTGTTTGTATGTGTTACAAGACGCAGAACCTCCTTTGTTTTGGTACGCGGGGCGTGGGACCCACGTGACCGATCGGCTCCGTTCCAAAAATACGAAAAGCATCAACCATGAACCGGAGGGCACCCGAGCATAGAAATAGCAAGAAAGAAAGGAAAAAAAGCAAAAAAAACCGCACGTAAAATCTAAAAAAACGCAAACGGACAACGAAAAAGGGGGGTGCAACACGAGGACTTCCCAGGGGGTCACCCATCCTAGTACTACTCTCGCCCAAGCACGCTTAACTGCGGAATTCTGATGGGATCCGGTGCATTAGTGCTGGTATGATCGCACCCGAAATAGTATCCATGTTTATTGTTTTTATGTGTTACAAGACGCAGAACCTCCTTTGTTTTGGTACGCGGGGCGTGGGACCCACGTGACCGATCGGCTCCGTTCCAAAAATACGAAAAGCATCAACCATGAACCGGAGGGCACCCGAGCATAGAAATAGCAAGAAAGAAAGGAAAAAAAGCAAAAAAAACCGCACGTAAAATCTAAAAAAACGCAAACGGACAACGAAAAAGGGGGGTGCAACACGAGGACTTCCCAGGGGGTCACCCATCCTAGTACTACTCTCGCCCAAGCACGCTTAACTGCGGAGTTCTGATGGGATCCGGTGCATTAGTGCTGGTATGATCGCACCCGAAATAGTATCCATGTTTATTGTTTTTATGTGTTACAAGACGCAGAACCTCCTTTGTTTTGGTACGCGGGGCGTGGGACCCACGTGACCGATCGGCTCCGTTCCAAAAATACGAAAAGCATCAACCATGAACCGGAGGGCACCCGAGCATAGAAATAGCAAGAAAGAAAGGAAAAAAAGCAAAAAAAACCGCACGTAAAATCTAAAAAAACGCAAACGGACAACGAAAAAGGGGGGTGCAACACGAGGACTTCCCAGGGGGTCACCCATCCTAGTACTACTCTCGACCAAGCACGCTTAACTGCGGAGTTCTGATGGGATCCGGTGCATTAGTGCTGGTATGATCGCACCCGAAATACTATCCATGTTTATTGTTTTTATGTGTTACAAGACGCAGAACCTCCTTTGTTTTGGTACGCGGGGCGTGGGACCCACGTGACCGATCGGCTCCGTTCCAAAAATACGAAAAGCATCAACCATGAACCGGAGGGCACCCGAGCATAGAAATAGCAAGAAAGAAAGGAAAAAAAGCAAAAAAAACCGCACGTAAAATCTAAAAAAACGCAAACGGACAACGAAAAAGGGGGGTGTAACACGAGGACTTCCCAAGGGGTCACCCATCCTAGTACTACTCTCGCCCAAGCACGCTTAACTGCGGAGTTCTGATGGGATCCGGTGCATTAGTGCTGGTATGATCGCACCCGAAATAGTATCCATGTTTATTGTTTTTATGTGTTACAAGACGCAGAACCTCCTTTGTTTTGGTACGCGGGGCGTGGGACCCACGTGACCGATCGGCTCCGTTCCAAAAATACGAAAAGCATCAACCGTGAACCGGAGGGCACCCGAGCATAGAAATAGCAAGAAAGAAAGGAAAAAAAGCAAAAAAACCGCACGTAAAATCTAAAAAAACGCAAACGGACAACGAAAAAGGGGGGTGCAACACGAGGACTTCCCAGGGGGTCACCCATCCTAGTACTACTCTCGCCCAAGCACGCTTAACTGCGGAGTTCTAATGGGATCCGGTGCATTAGTGCTGGTATGATCGCACCCGAAATAGTATCCATGTTTATTGTTTTTATGTGTTACAAGACGCAGAACCTCCTTTGTTTTGGTACGCGGGGCGTGGGACCCACGTGACCGATCGGCTCCGTTCCAAAAATACGAAAAGCATCAACCATGAACCGGAGGGCACCCGAGCATAGAAATAGCAAGAAAGAAAGGAAAAAAAGCAAAAAAAACCGCACGTAAAATCTAAAAAAACGCAAACGGACAACGAAAAAGGGGGGTGCAACACGAGGACTTCCCAGGGGGTCACCCATCCTAGTACTACTCTCGCCCAAGCACGCTTAACTGCGGAGTTCTGATGGGATCCGGTGCATTAGTGCTGGTATGATCGCACCCGAAATAGTATCCATGTTTATTGTTTGTATGTGTTACAAGACGCAGAACCTCCTTTGTTTTGGTACGCGGGGCGTGGGACCCACGTGACCGATCGGCTCCGTTCCAAAAATACGAAAAGCATCAACCATGAACCGGAGGGCACCCGAGCATAGAAATAGCAAGAAAGAAAGGAAAAAAAGCAAAAAAAACCGCACGTAAAATCTAAAAAAACGCAAACGGACAACGAAAAAGGGGGGTGCAACACGAGGACTTCCCAGGGGGTCACCCATCCTAGTACTACTCTCGCCCAAGCACGCTTAACTGCGGAATTCTGATGGGATCCGGTGCATTAGTGCTGGTATGATCGCACCCGAAATAGTATCCATGTTTATTGTTTTTATGTGTTACAAGACGCAGAACCTCCTTTGTTTTGGTACGCGGGGCGTGGGACCCACGTGACCGATCGGCTCCGTTCCAAAAATACGAAAAGCATCAACCATGAACCGGAGGGCACCCGAGCATAGAAATAGCAAGAAAGAAAGGAAAAAAAGCAAAAAAAACCGCACGTAAAATCTAAAAAAACGCAAACGGACAACGAAAAAGGGGGGTGCAACACGAGGACTTCCCAGGGGGTCACCCATCCTAGTACTACTCTCGCCCAAGCACGCTTAACTGCGGAGTTCTGATGGGATCCGGTGCATTAGTGCTGGTATGATCGCACCCGAAATAGTATCCATGTTTATTGTTTTTATGTGTTACAAGACGCAGAACCTCCTTTGTTTTGGTACGCGGGGCGTGGGACCCACGTGACCGATCGGCTCCGTTCCAAAAATACGAAAAGCATCAACCATGAACCGGAGGGCACCCGAGCATAGAAATAGCAAGAAAGAAAGGAAAAAAAGCAAAAAAAACCGCACGTAAAATCTAAAAAAACGCAAACGGACAACGAAAAAGGGGGGTGCAACACGAGGACTTCCCAGGGGGTCACCCATCCTAGTACTACTCTCGCCCAAGCACGCTTAACTGCGGAATTCTGATGGGATCCGGTGCATTAGTGCTGGTATGATCGCACCCGAAATAGTATCCATGTTTATTGTTTTTATGTGTTACAAGACGCAGAACCTCCTTTGTTTTGGTACGCGGGGCGTGGGACCCACGTGACCGATCGGCTCCGTTCCAAAAATACGAAAAGCATCAACCATGAACCGGAGGGCACCCGAGCATAGAAATAGCAAGAAAGAAAGGAAAAAAAGCAAAAAAAACCGCACGTAAAATCTAAAAAAACGCAAACGGACAACGAAAAAGGGGGGTGCAACACGAGGACTTCCCAGGGGGTCACCCATCCTAGTACTACTCTCGCCCAAGCACGCTTAACTGCGGAGTTCTGATGGGATCCGGTGCATTAGTGCTGGTATGATCGCACCCGAAATAGTATCCATGTTTATTGTTTTTATGTGTTACAAGACGCAGAACCTCCTTTGTTTTGGTACGCGGGGCGTGGGACCCACGTGACCGATCGGCTCCGTTCCAAAAATACGAAAAGCATCAACCATGAACCGGAGGGCACCCGAGCATAGAAATAGCAAGAAAGAAAGGAAAAAAAGCAAAAAAAACCGCACGTAAAATCTAAAAAAACGCAAACGGACAACGAAAAAGGGGGGTGCAACACGAGGACTTCCCAGGGGGTCACCCATCCTAGTACTACTCTCGACCAAGCACGCTTAACTGCGGAGTTCTGATGGGATCCGGTGCATTAGTGCTGGTATGATCGCACCCGAAATACTATCCATGTTTATTGTTTTTATGTGTTACAAGACGCAGAACCTCCTTTGTTTTGGTACGCGGGGCGTGGGACCCACGTGACCGATCGGCTCCGTTCCAAAAATACGAAAAGCATCAACCATGAACCGGAGGGCACCCGAGCATAGAAATAGCAAGAAAGAAAGGAAAAAAAGCAAAAAAAACCGCACGTAAAATCTAAAAAAACGCAAACGGACAACGAAAAAGGGGGGTGCAACACGAGGACTTCCCAGGGGGTCACCCATCCTAGTACTACTCTCGCCCAAGCACGTTTAACTGCGGAGTTCTGATGGGATCCGGTGCATTAGTGCTGGTATGATCGCACCCGAAATAGTATCCATGTTTATTGTTTTTATGTGTTACAAGACGCAGAACCTCCTTTGTTTTGGTACGCGGGGCGTGGGACCCACGTGACCGATCGGCTCCGTTCCAAAAATACGAAAAGCATCAACCATGAACCGGAGGGCACCCGAGCATAGAAATAGCAAGAAAGAAAGTAAAAAAAAAGCAAAAAAACCGCACGTAAAATCTAAAAAAACGCAAACGGACAACGAAAAAGGGGGGTGCAACACGAGGACTTCCCAGGGGGTCACCCATCCTAGTACTACTCTCGCCCAAGCACGCTTAACTGCGGAGTTCTGATGGGATCCGGTGCATTAGTGCTGGTATGATCGCACCCGAAATAGT